>NW_024104743.1:0-7500 GCF_003945595.2 Pipra filicauda
AAAAATTAGTGTCTGTTCAGGGAGTTGGGTTGGACTTGGATATGCTAACTCACTCTCTCTTTTTACAAATACATACATATTATTAGTATATATATAGAGAGAGAGAGAGGGAGGTATCTAGGACACCACATTTCTAACCAATGTTTATGGCCCTTAGAGCTCAGGTTGGGGTCACCTACAAGGAACTTCATCTTCCTACTGCCCCCCTTTCTAAGGGGAAATAAGAAAGGGTGGAGGGGAGACACCAGAGTAGAGAAGGGTCTCGCCAAACCCAGATATGAAAGATGATTCTCCTTCAAACATTTGCCATAACAGACTTTTAACCAGAACGAGAGGGAGCAATAACTGTGCCCAGTCCTGATGGGTGAGACACCACTGTAGCACAGGGTTCTGTTGAGCACTGACTGAGCTTAAAGAAAACATGCAAGGCCAAGCTGTGTGTGCAGGTAAGGGCAAGAGGATGTGTGGATGGAGGCCTGGAAGAAGGAGGCTGCAGCAGTCCTGCTCTGTGTGACTGGGATCACGGGTGCCACGTCAGGGGATGGTCAAAAGGCAGAGAGAAGGTATGGCATGACTCTGGCTGGCATTATCTGCTCTCCATGGTTCATCTCCAGCAGGTATCACACACCACCCCAGTGTTACACACACTTGTTAAACAGCACTTACTCAGATTGCTCATGTCATTCCAAGTTGCTTGATCGATGCAGCCCAAATTCCCACTGCAGACCCCAGACAGGCAAAAACCTACACACAGGCCTTCAGCCATGAGTCAATCCCAGCTCCTGTGGGACACAGCTCTGGACACAGCCTAATTACACCTGGGCACACCATGTGCATGCCTACACGACAGCTACTGATAGCTAATGATAAATCAGAGCATAGACAGGCATAAATATAAACAGAGAGAGCTCAGATGGGCATCATTAGAAATCTGCACTAATAGACAACATTTTTAATGAGAGTGATGGGCAGGGGAAGATCAAGCATATCTTTCCTTTGAACCTCTAACGCCTCCTTCATTTCTTCACATTACTCTACACACATAAAGAAAAAATTTCAGTCTTTCAGTCACACCACTGGACACTGCCCCTGGCAGACAAATGTGTGCTTTGCTGCTGGTTATTTTCTGTCTAACTCCGAGACAGATCAAAGATCAGGATTGCAGAATTTCAGAAGAGGTTTTAGGGAACTTTTGTTTCAGGCATTTTTCATTTATTCCTGCAGGAACATTTATTCCTGCAAGAGGCTTCTTGTTTTCCTCAGGTTTGAATGGTACTTAAGTTTATCTTCAATCTCTCTATTTTATTTCATAGGAGATGAAATAAATGTGCTTGTGCTGTGGCCAACGGGAGCCTCCAAACCATTAACTGTGAGTTATGGCAGATGTGGGCCTGTGGAAGTTGCAGGAACTCGACATCTGCAGGAATCCAACCCTTAGATTTTAAGAAATTGCTTTGCACAACTTTAGGTAGACTTGTAAATGTTTCTCATTATATTGGCCAGGGTGGCTTTTAAAGTTCATTCGCTCCATCTTATAACCATCTTCAGTAAAATATATCCATTTGGTTGAAATGACATGCTGAGTTGTCGCTTGCTTCCTAATGACTGGGGACTTTCACCAGCTCAGAATCTGTAATTGAGTACATATTCAAAGCATTTAACTCAGATCTTGTTAAACTGATAGCTTTGGCTCTGTTTATTCCAGACACTGCTTTTAGAAAAGTCGTTAAGGAAATGTGTCTTGTACATACAGCACCATGAAAGAGCAACACATTACCACAATCTGAACTATTGCTCATGCATTGTGCAATCTGGAGCAGAGCACAGCCCAGCCAGAATCACAGATGGTGTTTTACATGACAGCAGTCATGACTATTGGCCCTCGAGTCATTTGGGAAAGAAAAAAAAATCAAAACAAAACAACCAAACCCTCAACATCTACCAGGATCAGGTCATACTGGAGGAGACAGAAAGAGCAGCATCACTGGTTTATGAACATCTGATTTACACCCTAACAGGTAATTATACCACAGCTGGTAGGGAAAAATTTCAAACAAACAGTTAAAGTAAATTAAATATCGAAATAGAGAATTAACTTAATCCATTACCTTCTCAATACACTACATCAGGCCATTGGACATGAGAAGGTCCAGAGCAATAATAATGTTTTAGCAGTTTTTAGGGCCAAAGTCAGTCTTAACATTCCTTCTTCGAGCATTTGCATGTATAGAGGCTTGGGTAGCTTTGGAGCAGTTTGTGGTGCTGGGGGTTTGTCAGAAAAAGTCTTTTATGTGACAAGGGGAAGGCAGGACCAAATTTAGCCCTCCAATATCAAAAATGGGCCTTGAGCAAAATTCACAGACTGGCTGAAGAGCATCTCCTTATTGAAACAGGCACCTTCCCAGAATTACCCACGCTCAAAGCTCCTGGCTCAGGAGTGGCCAGAGCACATATTGCTTTTGTTTTGCTAAATATCTCAGGTTGGGAAACTTATCGAGTTCCAATAGATCATTGCTTTGAGGAAGCATTGGATTTCAGGCCACTGCACCCCGTGTGCTGCTCTCAAACCACTTGTAGTAAATATATCCAGTGTCAGACACTCTGGTGCATCCAAACCTAAAGCCAAGGCCCTGCAAGGACACCCTGAACACAGCCCTGTTTGCACAGGTCAGGCAAACCCTGTATCCATGTCAAAAAGGCCCAAGTGAGTACCTTTCTACCTACTTGCCAGACATTTACCTGAGTTATCTCAAGTAGCTGCTTAGACAAAAGGACTCCCTGTGATTGTTTAACACAGCACAGCACAGAGAAGACAGGTCTGTCTCCTGAATCCATCCCTGCTCTGCCTGTGAATGCCCCCAGAAGGAATCCCCCAGGTTAAACTTCACGGAATGCAAATGAAATAGGAGGGTGTTTCTGAGCAGTCCCGATGCCTGACACTCAGGAAAAATATCTACAATGCAAAGCATGTCATCCTGCTAGTGGGAATTGCAGAAGGAGAGGGAACATTTTCTAAGACATCTGCAGGGAATATTTTATGAATTGAAGTGTGTTTTCTCTTAGGGGACTGTTTCATTGCTTCGCTTGATTATCCATATTTTAACAACCATTTTTTAAAGGTTTTTCAAAAGAATGAAATTTTGAATCAAGAGGACACGTGATCCCAAAGGGGATGAGTGTTTTACTTAGGTAGCTGTCCATGACCTTAGAGGATTTCAAATAGAAGGGGGAAAAATAAAGGATTCTATGCAAAATTTAAACAGACTGAAAAGCAAAAATGGAAAAAAAAATACTGATATAAATTTCTGATCTGTTGAATTGCAAAGTGTACGGAGAAACTTAAACTAAGTAAATAAAAAAACCTGAAAGGGGCATTCAAATAATTCTTGTAATACTCCCCTTCAGATCACACTGTCCATTGCTTCAGTGCAACCCAGCATAACTGGACTAAACCCAGCAAAGCAACCCCCTTTCTCTGCAGATACCACTCTCCAGCAAATAATTAAGCCAAAAATGGAGGCCTGACACCACTCACATCCTGATCAGATTGTAAGATGTGTCATTGCCACACTGGCACTGACCTTCTAAAATCTACTGATTTAGTCACACCCACAAAGGTGCAAGACCAGGGCAATGCCAAGCAAGCAGAAGTGCAGTAGTTCAAAACAGAGAGGTTTCTGCTCATTTAAAATGTCCTTTCACCTCTCCAGCTCTTCCACTGCAGCTGCTGAAAGCAGTTCTAGCACAGACAAGTCCCGGGAGTTCTGGACCCCGTGCTCTGCAGGTCTCCAGGAGCTCAGCCAGACACAACCACGTTTTTAACTCCCCACTCTCACATTTTCCCACAAGCAGGCAGAGAAACTGCAGTTCCTGGATGTATTAGTAGACATAACAGACAGCAGCTGGAAACATATTGTCCAAAAAAAGTGTACTTTGGGTGGATTATTCCTCCCACGGCTTCCAAGTGGCTTTTAACCACAACCTGCACCAAAACACTGCAGTCTGATGTGGATTCTGGATACACATCGTGGAATTAAGAGAGAGGGGGCTCAGGTCATTTGATGAGGAGGGTGAAAACCCACCCAAACCACGAGAGAGCAGGGCAGGAGGGTTCCTGAGGAGAGGTGCTGTGTCATCACCCTCAGGGGACAGTCCTGTAGCTACTGGCCAAGGCACAGCCCCTTGTCCCAAGACCTGAAGTATTCTGTTCCCTTATTACCTACTCTGCCTTTAACTCCTCCTGATTTCCTTACAATGAGACCTGTTTAGGTGTGCAGAAGAGAAACTATCTAAACCAAAATGCTTCCTGAAAACCCCTTTGTGCCCCAGTGAAGGGCTGGAGAGCCTGGCTGCCTTGCCTTGCTCTGCCCTGCCTGCTGCTGTCCTCTGTTGGGATGAAAATCAGACTGTTTCTGCTGACTCCCACTCCTAACCATTTGCAGCAGACAGAATGAGAGCAAAAACAGGGATTCCACGGAGCAAAGGAAGCAGGAGGGCACAGGCGTGGGCAAAGCAGCCGAGGAACAGAAGGCAGCATTTGTTGTGACTGATGCAACCTGACAAAAGCCAAGTAACGTGTCCATTTGCACAGCTGCATTTTGCTGTAGATGTGGCATGGGCCACACAAAGGATATTTAATGTAACAAACTGGTAATACAGAAAGGAGGGTTTTCTCCAGTTTCACACATAAAAATTTAATATCTATTTCGAAGAGATTCACAGGCAAACCCTTTTTTTTAGAATTAAACATACGAGGGGTTTTATCGTGCAAAGCAGCACGGGTTCACGTGGGATCGAGCTGTGAACAGTGACAACACCAGTTGTGCTTCAGAGAGTCTAATGGTTGAAACCTGGGTTAGTAAACCACAAAACTTAAAGAAATGCCTGTGTGCAGCTGGTTTGGGTTCCCAGAAATGTGCACTGCATGGCCAGAGGAGGGATGCTCAGGGAGAACTAAGCAGCTCCAGTGTTAGCCTTTCCTGCTTCGGGTCCCCTGGGAAATGCAAATCACCATCTGCTCACCTTTTTGATGAAGGAAGGGTTAAAAACCAGGTGTAACTGGAAAGAAAATTTCAGCTTCACTGAAGAGACACAGAACAAAAAAAAAAGGCACAAACCTAGCTGCACAAACCATCTGGGATTCTCCTTACATATGGGCCTGAATTTGAATTGCACCAACCCAGAGCTGGGGCAACTGTTCACTGGGGAGAAGGGAACTGGGCTGCCTGTGCAAGGAGACTCTCAGCACCAACACAGCCAAGACCAGGAGACCTTGTTGTCACAAAGATCCAAATTCCCTCAGTATTAAAGCAGAGGAATGTTAGAACCTCTTAACTAGGCAGTTGGTTTCTCCTCCCCCCTACCAAGGACTGTCAGATCTTACTTTCCTGCTTAACAGGTGAGTAATTACTTTTCAAATTTACAGCAAGCTGTTGACTGAAAACATATAATTTTGAAATTATGATATGACAGGCTCACATTATGACATTACATGACTCAATCTGCCATTATTTTTCAGCAGCAAAATATTTTGATTGAGCAAATCCATTTCCTTAATCTTCAAAACAGGACAGTTGAAATAGCAATTTCCAAAGAACAGCAGAAGCATAAAATATCCTCTGGCAGCTTATCTGCAGGGTTTAGTGCATGGGCTGCTAGACTGCTACCAGGGTGGGCTGGTTTACTGCATGTCTCACTATAAGTGCTGCTGGTCCTAATTGCTTTAGGTCCTAATTGCTGTCGAACCCAAGGCAAAAGTGGTTTGCTGTGTTTTATCAAAGCTTTTGTTGTTGTTGTTTTAAAGATAAGCACACACCCCTCCCGTGGCCCAACAGCACCTTGGAAGCAACCCTTACACCATGGCTGGACTGTGCTAATCACCAGCAGAAGTGTGGAAAGCAGAGTCAACCAACTTTTCAACCACCTTGCACACTGGTCCTCCTCCCCAGAGATGGCAAGGTGTGCCGTGGCACTTCTCAGAGATGTGTCTGTAAGAAGAGCCTTAAAATTTGCATCATATACGAATTAGAGGGTCTCAGCCACTGCCACCTCTCCCTGTTGTTTCCTCCCATTCACATCATGCTTTCAGAGCATGATTACAGTCTCCAGGTCCTAAAACATCCTAGGAATAAACGCAGCTTTGCTATCCAAGAGTAAGTCCTTGGTCTAAGACTATAAAGGAGCCAGTCCTGAAAAAGGCCCATGGGGTGCTGAGGCCATGGCCCTGTCCAGGAGGGATCACCCAGGAGGGATCACCCAGCAGGGCCAGGCTCCACACCAGCCAGAGTTTTGTCTGCATAAAGCCAATATATTCTTTCAAATCACTGATTACAATTAATGTGCCCCATAAAGTCCCAACGAAGCCACTCTGCCACTGAACTGTACATTTTTAAAATACACGGGATGTTTTCTAATATTACTTTTCTTTGTCAAAACTGAAAATGCAAAGAGGTCTGGCTGCAAGAGAATACAATGGTAAGTGCTTTTAGGTTAAAAAATTACCATGTTCTACATTCTTCTTACATGAAGAGGACAGCATCAATTACTCCTGCAATGTGCAAAAAATGTACAAACAGGCTATATTCTCCTGGGCTGAGGCTTTGTACATACAGTCAGCTAGACACAGAAGCTACTTTTGAGCCTCAAAATGTATTCCAAGTGATTTCCAGCTCCTCTACTATGTTGATATTTTCCTGTGACAGGTCTTTTTTGCACAACACAGTTAGCTTTGTTTGGAAAAATTACATTATTAGCTTGTGTACAACTTGCTTAGATGATCTGATATGATATCCACCCTGTCAAAAATGTATCTTAATTAGTTAAGACAACAGGCATTTTCCAGAACTGGCCTGTCGGATAACATATCCCTGCATAAGAAAATCTTAAGGGAGATTTCACTTAAAGAGCTTTAGTGAGACTGTATTTCACCTTCTACATGCAAGTCTTTTCTTTGCCTTCTTGAGGGCTGATACAGCTTATCTTCAGGTCACTGAATATCATGAGACATCATTCTTAGAGCTTTAGTAATTTTTATTGTTTAAATATTTAAAGAACAAGGCCTCTGGGGATGCAGAATTGCAGTACAGTACCTACCAGAAATTTAAGGTGGAATACAGGAGATGTTTTAATTGTTCTTCTTCGCTGTCCCCTGTTCCTTGTCTTCCCAGAACAGCATTATTCACTGAGATAAACCCCCATAAGGTTAAATTTAAACATACTATTATGATAATCACAGTTAGTACGGAAGTTTAGCACCACAAAAACCCAACTAAGCCGATCTTACAAACCCAGCCAAGCAAAATTGTTCAAACCAAGCAGGGACCATAAACTTGCAGCACCTTTATTGTGCCAACCCAGCCCTCAGTGCAGGTCACAGACAGGGTGGGAATGTGCTCTCCTGTTAAAGTTTCTCTTCTTTAAATTAACCTGAACACTGGGTTTGTTGGCTTTACAATAGTTGCTTTAGGGACAGTGAGAATTTATCGAGGTAGTGTTCCCTGT